>NC_048298.1:197371617-197389473 GCF_013100865.1 Trachemys scripta elegans | reverse complement strand
GCATGGAAAGCCTTCCAGTTAGTGGCAATAAATTTTCTCGGAAACAATAAGGCAGACAACTACAGGTTGTTGGTGGAAAACCTCCTCAAGGAATACAAAAGCCTTGGTTGCAACATGTCACTAAAGATACATTTTTTGCACTCTCATCTAGATTTTTTTCCACTGAACTGCGGAGCAGTGAGCGACGAGCACGGCGAGCGATTTCACCGGGACATTGCAACAATGGAGAAACGCTATCAGGGCAAATGGAGCCCATCAATGCTTGCAGACTATTGCTGGACAGTGACAAGAGATGCTCCATTTAATGAATACAAGAGACAAGCCAAGAAGCGCCGAGTAGACACTGAATAGGACTAAACTATGTACATAATAGTTTTTTGCCTTTTGTTTCATAATAAATTTTATTTATATAACCCTTTTGCTGATTTTTAAAGTGTTACATAAACAGGACAGGTGAAATATTATCATGTAAAGCAACCATAAACACATGAAAAGACCTAGGTTTACAATTTATGATTAAAACTCTACTATCTACACAATATACATAGACATAAAATGTAAAAACTTAAATAGCTTAGAAACAGTAGCCAATCAGTTGTTTTAATTGTCATATTTGAATTCAGCACATCAAAATACATAATAAATAGCACATTTTATCTCTGAAGCAGACAACTTCTCAAAAATTGTAGACCAGTGTTACCTGTGCAGATGGCATACCTCGGCAAGCATGGAGCCCACTCAGCTCAAGCGCCAGTCATGAACATTGTAAACACCTCGCGCATTATCGTGCAGTTTATGCTGAACCAGAACCTGAAAAACCAGGCGAGGAAGAGGCGGCGATGGCAGCGCGGTGACGAGAGTGATGAGGACATGGACACCAAATTCTCTCAAACCGCGGGCCCTGGCGCTTTGGAGATCATGCTGTTAATGGGGCAGGTTCATGCCGTGGAACGCCCATTCTGGGCCTGGGAAACAAGCACAAACTGGTGGGACCGCATAGTGTTGCAGGTGTGGGACGATTCCCAGTGGCTGCAAAACTTTCACATGCGTAAGGACACTTTCATGGAACTTTGTGACTTGCTTTCCCCTGCCCTGAAGCGCCAGAATACCAAGATGAGAGCAGCCCTCACAGTTGAGAAGCGAGTGGCGATAGCCCTGTGGAAGCTTGCAACGCCAGACAGCTACCGGTCAGTCGGGAATCAATTTGGAGTGGGCAAATCTACTGTGGGGGCTGCTGTGATGCAAGTAGCCAAAGCAATCACAGCTGCTGCTACCAAAGGTAGTGACTCTGGGAAATGTGCAGGTCATAGTGGATGGCTTTGCTGCAATGGGATTTCCTAACTGTGGTGGGCTGATAGATGGAACCCATATCCCTATCTTGGCACCAGAGCACCAGGGCAGCCAGTACATAAACCTCAAGGGGTACTTTTCAATGGTGCTGGGTACTTTTCAATGGTGCTGCAAGCACTGGTGGATCACAAGGGACGTTTCACCAACATCAACGTGGGCTGGCCGGGAAGGATTCATGACGCTCGCGTCTTCAGGAACACTACTCTGTTTAAAGGGCTGCAGGAAGGGACTTACTTTCCGGACCAGAAAATAACCGTTGGGGATGTTGAAATGCCAATAGTTATTCTTGGGGACCCAGCCTACCCCTTAATGCCATGGCTCATGAAGCCATACACAGGCAGCCTGGACAGGAGTCAGGAGCTGTTCAGCTACAGGCTGAGCAAGTGCAGAATGGTGGTAGAATGTGCATTTGGACGTTTAAAGGGTCACTGGTGCACTTTACTGACTCACTCAGACCTCAGCCAAACCAATATTCCCATTGTTATTGCTGCTTGCTGTGTGCTCCACAATCTCTGTGAGAGTAAGGGGGAGACAATTATGGCGGGGCGGGAGGTTGAGGCAAATCGCCTGGCCGCTGATTACACGCAGCCAGACACCAGGGCAATTAGACGAGTACACCAGGAAGCGGTGCGCATCAGAGAAGCTTTGAAAACCAGTTTCATGACTGGCCAAGCTACGGTGTGAATGTTCTGTTTGTTTCTCCTTGATGAAAACCCGTCCCCTTGATTGACTCATTCCCTGTAAGCAACCCACCCTCCCCCCTTCGATCGCAGCTTGCTTTCAAAGGAAATAAAGTCACTATCGTTTAAAAATCATGTATTCTTTATTAATTGATTATAAACATAGGGAGAGAACTGACAAGGTAGCCCGGGTGGGGTGTGGGAGGAGGGGAGGAGGGAAGGAAAAGGCCACTTCAAAACTTGTTGAATGACAGCCTTTTCTTAGGCTGTCCACTGGGGTGGAGTGGCAGGGTGCACGGATTGTCCCCCGCGTTCTTGGGTGTCTGGGTGAGGAGCCTATGGAACTTGGGGAGGGCAGTTATACAGGGGCTGCAGCGGCACTTTGTGAGCCTGCTGCCATTCCTGAAGTTCCACCAGATGCCAGAGCATGTCCGTTTGATCACCAGTAGCCCCAGCGTTGCATCCTGCTGCCTCTGATCTTCCTGCCGCCACCTCTCTCTCGAGCGTCCCTCCTGTCCTCACGTTCGTCCCTCCTGTCCTCACATTCATTGGCAGCTTTTCAGTACTGTGATACCATGTCCTTCCACCCATTCAGATGAGCTCTTTCATTGCAGGTCGACTGCATGATCTCAGAGAACATTTCATCTGGCATGCGTTTTTTTCACCACCTCAGGGAGGGATAGCTCAGTGGTTTGAGCATTGGCCTGCTAAACCCAGGGTTGTGAGTTCAATCCTTGAGGGGGCCACTTAGGGATCTGGGGCAAAATCAGTACTTGGTCCTGCTAGTGAAGGCAGGGGGCTGGACTCGATGACCTTTCAGGGTCCCTTCGAGTTCTAGGAGATAGGTATAGCTCTGTTTATTATTATCTGAGATAGCCTTCGGGACAGAGGAGGGGGGCTTGAAAAATTTGCAGCTGCGGGAGGGAAAAAAGGGAGAGAAGTATTTTAAAAGATACATTTTACAAAACAATGCTTATACTCTTTCACGGTGAACAACGCTATTCACATTACATAGCACATGTGATTTCGGTACAAGGTCGCATTTTGCATCTTAATATTGAGTGCCTGCAGCTTTGGTGTTAAAGATCACAGACGCAGGGCCGGGCAACAGAATTCGGCTTGCACGCGGCCATGGTAAGCCATTGTTTTTCGGCTTCTGCAACCTTCATAAAGGCAGCGCCCTCCTTTCCCATACCAAGCAAAGACCATTGAGTGCTGCGGTTTTCGTGTAAACGTGCAGCAGCAGAAACCAAACTAAACCCCCCCCCATCCAATTCTCTGGGATGATCGCTTTACCCCTCCCCCCACCGCATGGCTGGTATCAGGGAAGATCCCTGCTAGCCAAACGCAAACAGCTCAGCGCCAATGCCCTCCCCCCCACCCACTTGGCTAACTGCAGAGAAGGATTTCTTTTCAGCCACAGGCAAACAGCCCAGTAGGAACGGCCACCTCTGTCCCCTTAATTAAATTCCCGTATTTCAACCAGGTTACCATGAGCGATATCACTCTCCTGAGGGTAACACAGCGAGATAAAGAACCGATGTTGCTTGAATGCCAGCAAACACTGGGACCATACGCTGCCAGGCTTTCTCATGCAATGATACCAGATTACTTGCTACTAGCATGGCGTAGTAAAGTGTCCTACCATGGAGGACGGAATAAGGCTGTCCTCCCCAGAAACCTTCTGCAAAGGCTTTTGGAGTACCTCCAGGAGAGCTTCATGGAGATGTCCCTGGAGGATTTCCGCTCCATCCCCAGACACGTTAACAGACTTTTCCAGTAGCTGTACTGGCCGCGAATGCATCCCAAGTCCTCAGGGCAAATTAATCATTACAAAACTCTTGCTTTTAAACCATGTTTTATATTTACAAAGGTACACACACCAGAGGTCCCTTCCATGGCTTCATGGTCCGGGATACTGCCTTGGGAGGGTTGGGAGGCTACTTCAGTCAGGCTGAGAAAAAGATCCTGGCTCTTGGGGAGAACAGTTTGCTGTGTGCTCTCCGCAAGCTCGTCCTCCTCCTCCTCCTCCTCATCTTCCCCGTCTGCAAAATCCTCAGGCATGGATGAGAGTAACCCCTCATCAGAATCCACGGTCAGGGGTAGTGGTGGCGACACCCCCTAAAATTGCATGCAGCTCAGCATAGAAGCAGCATGTCTGCAGCTCTGCCCCGGACCTTCCGTTTGCTTCTTTGGTTTTCTGGTAGGTTTGTCTGAGCTCCTTAACTTTCATGCGGCACTGTAGAGACTCTCTACAGTGCCGCATGAAAGTTAAGGTGGCCTCTCTCCATCATGCCCTTGGAGATTTTTTCAAATGTTTTGGCATTTCGTCTTTTGGAACATAATTCTGCTAGCACGGAATCGTCTCCCCATACAGCGATCAGATCCAGTACCTCCTATATGGTCCATGCTGGAGCTCTTTTTCGATTCTTGGACTGCATGGTTACCTGTGCTGATGATGGTCACCTGCACTCTCCATGCTGGGCAAACAGGAAATGAAATTCAAAAGTTTGCGGGGCTTTTCCTGTGTATGTGGCCAGTGCATCCGAGTTCAGATTGCTGTCCAGAGAGGTCACAATGGTGCACTGTGGGATAGCTCCCGGAGGCCAATACCGTTGAATTGCATCCACGCTAACCCTAATTCGAACCGGCAATGTAGATTTCAGCACTACTCCCCTCGTTGGGGAGGAGTACAGAAATCGATTTTAAGAGCCCTTTATGTTGAAGTCAATGGCTTCGTTGTGTGGATGGGTGCAGGGTTAATTTGATTTAACGCTGCTAATTTCGACCTAAACTCGTAGTGTAGACCAGGCCTTTCAACTGATTGCTGTTGGATTTGGATCAGGCCCATTTTGCCAAAAGCGCTGGAGAGGGGAAAGGTGGAGGTGCAACCATGACCCAGCACACCTTCTTTCAGCACACTGAGCAGAGCAAGCTGCATCATTGGAAAGGATGGCCTCCTGGGATCCCCACTATGCCACAGGGAGCTCTGGGGGGGATTGTGCTTCCCCAACCACTTCCCTAGAGCAAGGGTAGCTCCACACTGCCCCGTATTCAGGGCTCTGACTGTGGCACAGTTTAGCCCGAAGGATGCACAGTGAAGCACTCAGAAGTCAGGACATTCCAAAGGCAAGGCTGCACATATAGCCTTAACTCTGGCCCTTGTGTGTATAGATTTTACCACAGATTTTATTTACTCAATCACATACTATTTCACAAATAATACCCTATAATATTATACCACATTCTACATTGGACATGATATATTTTACAAGGACTACAGGCACTGAATGAATACTGAACTGCTTCCATTGGTACTGGGAGCACCAAAATCCTTTAGGGTTGATATGCTATTGGAGTGCCTTTTAAGATACAGGCTGAGGAATCTGCACTGCCACTGCCAACTCTGAGAATAAATAGAGGGCAAGTCTCTATGGCTGCCAATCTGGCACCTTTCATGAGTAATAAATTCACTCAAAGCTTTTCTGCAGTCAGAGTTGTTTGTAGCTATGTTGAAGGAATTAGCTTTTTAGATACTGCTGGAATTATTAAATAGAGGTCCTACTCCCAGAGCTGCATGAAATGCTGAGTTCACAAGCAGCATTTGTGAGTTTTCTGTTAGCTAGATAGACTAGCAAGGAAAAACTGGTAGGATTTATTGACAAAGGGTGAGATTTTCCAAGTGATTTAGGAGCATGCATCCCATTGACTTTCAATTAGACTTGTGCTTCTAAGTCACTTGGAGTATCTCTAAATTGCAATTAGACACTGTGACACACTGTACCTCAGAATGACACCCTGTAACCCCCATATTCATCATTCATATATGGTTGTGAGATTTCATACAAAGCATGCCATGTAAGGTATCATATGAAAGGTCATGATCTGATGAAACCTGTGGTTCTGTCCAAATATGTATATCATTAGTGTGTATAAAGCTATGAGATTGTGCTATATGGTTGCTACTGAAATATGCTGTGAGTTCGCTAGTGGCATGCAT
This sequence comes from Trachemys scripta elegans, assembly GCF_013100865.1. NCBI lineage: Eukaryota > Metazoa > Chordata > Testudines > Emydidae > Trachemys > Trachemys scripta. The sequence goes on along the minus strand of NC_048298.1, from coordinate 197,383,443 downwards.
ATTATCCCTGTCAGACCACCCATTAATCAACTGTGTAACTCAACTATGCAAGCACCACACAATGGGAACTGATCATTTACTGTGACTCAGCAGAGCCCACCAGGACATGTCTGAGCTAGTGTCTGCCAGGCACATGGGCCAAGAGTATAAATCAAGGAACAGTTGCAGCAGGTCTTTGCCGTTCTCCTCCCCTTCTGGGATGCCAAAAAGATGAAGGTCATCTGAGGAGACTGGTCCAGACTTCTGGAGGGAAGTCTGTGCATTAAGGACTGTAACATCCAGTGGGGTGAGAATATTGCTTGATTCAAATCCTGTTTAGCTTATAGAATTTAGATTGTGTGCTTATTTTTATTTTCTTTGGTAACCATCTCTGTCCTTTTATGCCTACCACTTATAGTCACTTAAAATCTATCTTTTGTAGCTAATAAAACCTGTGCTCAAGGTACAAAAGCTGGTGCATGTCCTCTCCACATTGAGGGAGGGGCGGACTGGGTAATGAACTTACATTGGTCAGGCTTCTGATCAGGGCAGGACATGACAACTCCGCGGTCCTAGGCTGGGAAGCTGGAGGGGACTGGCTGGAGCTTCTATGTTGTTGGTTCATGAGTGGCTGGGAGAAGCATTCATGTAACTCAGCTGGGTGTGTCCCTGCCAGTGGATGTCTGTGTAAGTGCAGTACCTGGGGATGTTTGCAGCTTGTCATAGCAGCACAGTGTGAGAAGGAGCGCCAGTTGGTAAGCCAGAGGGCTCAGGTTGTATCCCGGGGATCCTGTGTCATGCCCATGGCTGGCCTGTGCCAGCTGATTTGGGCTTGTAGGAGTCGGGCTAAGGGGCTGTTTAATTGCTGTGTAAACGTTTGGCCTCAGGCTGCAGCCGGAGCTCTGGAACCCTCCCACCTCTCAGGGTCCTACAGCCCGAGCTCCAGCCTAAGCCCAACGTCTACACTGCAATTAAACAACCCGTTAGCCCGAGCCCAAGTCAGCTGGGATGGGCCAGCTGCAGGTGTCTAATTGCAGTGTAGACATACACTGATAGGCCCAGATCACCAAAGGTATTTAGGCACATAGCTCCCATTGATTTCAATAGGATTTAGCTGCCTAAGGATTTTTGAGGATCTGGGCCTTAGCACTTTTGAAAATCCCACCCTGTATTAATGTATGGGGAGAAGAGAAGGGAGACAAAAATGACACAGAGGTTGCAAGCCTATGGAACTGGAAGGTTGGTGTGTTTCCAATGGGATAAGACAGGAAGGAAGAGAAGAGGGCTGTGGAGGTAAGATGAGAAATTCAGTTCTCATGGGACTGAGCTTGAGTTGGCAGCATGACCTGCAGAAGGAGCTGGTTCAGAGGCTGTCAGAGAGCAAGGAGACCAAACGGAAGTAGAGAAGTAGATCTCTAAGTTGCCAGTACAAATATAGTAATTGAAACAGTGTGGTCAGATAAAGCTGACCTGGGACCAAGTGTAAAGGGAAGAGAGGAGAGGGACGAGGATGGTGTGCTGAGGGATGCTGACAGCAGGAGGGAGTAGAAATGTCCCCAAAGGGGACCGTGCAGGAATAATCAGAGAGAGAGAGGGAGAGGAGGAAAGCTACGAACGCTAAGTCTGTGAAGCACATAGGGAAGAAAGCCTTTAGAAAGAAGGAGAGATCAGCCATGTCAAAGGCAGGCAACAGACTGGGAAGGGTGAGAATGGAAAAAAGGCTTTGATGTGTGCCAACATAACCACTCAGTCACTCTGCGTAGCACCCCTTACCCTACCCTTGTATATCTAGTTTGTAAACTCCTCAGTGCGGGGACCTTGCTTTCCTTCTTGTCTGTAGTGTCAAACAAACTTTTGCCATTGTATGAATAACAATACATGATTAATCATATATATACATACACACTCACATATGCATGGGAACACCATGTGTATGTGTATATCTAGCGCCCTACCAAATTCACAGTCCATTTTGGTCAATTTCACGGTCATAAGATTTTAAAAATCGTAAATGTCATGATTTCAGCTATTTAAATCTGAAATTTCACAGTGTTGTAATTGTAGGGAGCTTGACCCAAAAAGGAGTTGTGAGGGGGTTGCGGTACTGCTATCCCTACTTCTGCGCTGCTGCTGGCAGAGGCACTGCCTTCAGAGCTGGGCAGCTGGACACAGCGGCTGTTGGCCAGGAGCCCAGCTCTGAAGGCAGAGCTGCTGCCAGCAGCAGCACAGAAGTAAGGATTGCATGGTATGGTATTGCTTACTTCTGTGCTGCTGCTTGCTGGGTGTTGCCTTCAGAGCTGGGCATCCAGCCAACAGCCAACACCCGGCCAACAGCAGCCACTCTCCGGCTGTCCAGCTTTGAAGGAAGCGCAGAAGTAAGGGTGGCAATATCATGACCCCCCTAAAATAATCTTGCGACTCCCCCTACAGCTCCCTTTTGGATCAGGACCCCCAATTGGAGAAATGCTGGTCTCCCCTGTAAAATCTATATAGTATACGGTAAAAGTACACAAAAGACCAGATTTCAGGGGGGGAGACCAGATTTCACGGTCCGTGATGCATTTTTCATGACCATGAATTTGGTAGGGCCCTATGTATATCTATGCAGAGAGAGAGACGGATGTTATACATGTAATAAACCACAAAGCCATGTGAAGCATTCACAATATCACCAACCCCAAAAGTTAAAAAATCATGTCAGAGCCCCAAAAACTCATGAGATTGTCCTAAAAAATAAAGAGATTTTTTAAAAAATAAAGAATAAACCGTTGTGGAAGCAGAGAAAGAACTGACAGGAAGGGGATGCACACCATGCTTCCACACCATGCAGGTTTTTCTGTCTGGTTTCTGAGCTCCCCCTGACCATGCCAAAAATGTTTATGACAATTACAGGGTGAAAAGTCAACAGTAAATGCACGCAATCTGTGTGTACAAATATGCAGGCTACAATTCCCCAGTGCACCTCGACCCCCCCCCAACCTCCCTCTACTCTCCACCACTGCCTAGAGCTCTCCCCTGCATGCCTGCTCCATCATCTCCCTCTGACTCCATAGCTCCCTGCACTCCAATTTCCACTAGCATGCTCCAGGTGCCCCCAACTCCCTTGGCCCCCACCTATTTGTTAAGAACTGTACTCAATCTGGAGTTCATTCTAAATATGCTCCTAAATTCTAGTGTGGTGGTTACCAAGCAAATCCCATGATTCAACAAAGCTATTAATTTCAAAGGCACTTAAGCACATGCATAAGTGCTTTGCAGAATCAGGGCCCAAATTCTTGTCTATGTTACAATGATCAAATGAGTTCCATTTCTTAAATTTCTGTTTATATATAGATACAGAGAGAAAGGATGATAGTATAAAGGTTTCATTGGCATGACTCGTCTAGGATGGCTGCATTACTTGTGTGATAAGATATTGGATCTTAAGCCTGAAACTGGTGCAATTTCAGCTGAACTTTATTAGCCTATGAAACCAGAAAGATGATGGTAGTGACTGAATTTTGCCCATATAATTTCATGACAAATACCATCCTTGCTCTGGCTCTTCATTTCATATTTTACATTACTTGCAGCTGGTGGATGTGGACATTAAACACTGTTCCCACACCGTTGCAAAGGGTATGTCTTCACTACCCGCCATTTCGGTGGGTAGCAATCGATTTATCTGGGATTGATATATCGCGTCTCGTTAAGACGCGATATATCGATCTCCAAACGTGCTCACCGTCAACTCCGGAACACCACCAGAGCGAGCGGCGGTAGCGCAGTCGACAGGGGAGCCACGGCCGTCGATCCCACGCCATGTGGACCCCAGGTAATTCGATCCAAGATACTTCGACTTCAGCTACGCTATTCGCGTAGCTGAAGTTGCGTATCTTGGATCGATCCCCCCGCCCTCCTCCCCAGTGTAGACCAGCCCAAAGATACATCATTAGACTCTTCTACCCCGGTTTAGGGACCATATGATGTTATAGACTGATGTTGGCCACTGGGGTCTGTAAAGCGTTGGTTCGGATTAGATTGTGTTAAACTTGCATCAAACTGCAACATGAAGTCATGTTGGCTTTCTTGTTCAACTTGACACATTTTGCACTCTCAGTAAAGTTGGACTGTTAACTTTATAGAGTTAATACTACAGAATATTGTCTTGAAATCCATTTACTGTGTTTTACTGTAGACTATGATGCCATTAATCGTTTGCAACAAATAGAAAAGAAAGATCACTACTTCCTAATCTTTCCTTCATTTTGCAGGCAGCTAATAATTTTGCCGTTGTTCTGACATTATGGTCGGCTGGCATTACTTTCTAAGTTTACTGAGGCACTGCATCTAAAATGTCTTTTGAAAACAGTAGGGGGAACTATATATCTAATACGAAGCAACAGTCGCAGAGGTTGCAGTCTCCTCACAGGGGCTGCATGACTACAGCACTTGCTCTCAAGCTTTACGAGTCTAGGATCCCTTAGATGAAATTAAACTCTACTACTACTCACAAGGGATACAGGTTATTTTCCCAAAGTTTCTTTTTCTTTTTCAGCCAGACTAAGGGGCAGTTCTTTTCTTGCTTTTGCCATAGAGTTAATAGAAGTCATATTTTCAACTTTGATAATATTCTAAGAAAAAATAATGTGGCAAAACCAGTTCTGAAGAATTAGACATGACTTACAATGTATAACATCTGTGCCTTAAACTGCCACTTCAGGGACCAGTTCCTTTTTTAGTTAGAGGACTGTGACTAAACTAGTTTGTGCAGTCACAGCTGGCTAGGGATTGGGACCTAGTGGTGAGAGCAGGGAGGTGGGGGTCAAAACCCCTGGGTTCTAGTTCTCCTCCAGATTCACTATGTGAGCAGGGCCGGCCCTAGTCACTTAGGTCAACATTTCTCAAAGTCTTTGCTGACACAAATCACTTGTTGTTCAATCCAACAGGGGCGCATTGTAAATTAGGGCACTCCAGGGATTTTCACAGTAGGTGTTTAGTCATGTCCAATTCTTCTCTGCATACTGAGGGCTCTGTTTTGGGACTCTGACCCCACACCTTGATCCAAAATAGGCTGAACCTTCTGGCCTTCAAGGCATGCTACAAAATCCATCTCTCATCCTTGGCTTTTGCTGCGGAGACAGGAATATGAAGGGAAGTGGAGGTGGGGAGGGGGAAGGGTTTGAAGAGGTTAATTCTGTGGGGCTTGTGGGGTTTATTGGTGTTTGTTTCAGTCTAGCCATTGTTGGTTAGGTCAGTGACTAAAAGAGTTTTAAGTGTTAATGACCACGGTATTAAATATTGCCAAGGGCACCTAGATCCATGAATAGGATATTTACATTTCTGTATCAATTGAAATAAATAAAAACATACCATACTGGCTGCAATGGGCAAGCAGACTTCCAGGATACACCAGTGCCCTAATCTTGCACATGTGAGTAATTTTACACATATGACTGGGTGGCCCAGTTCCTATTAAAAGCAATGGAAAAACTGCTCTGGGCTTCATTGGACGAGAGGCCCCCATGAACTCAAGGGGCTAGACTGTGTGCTGTCCCTCCAGGAGGTGCAGTGCATGGAGGAATAGCCACTTTTTCACCCTTGAGATTCTGGGCTGGGGCGGAAGGGGAGGCTGAAACTGTGTGTAATTTAGGCAGCACAGGTGCTGTTCTAAGTTACAGCAGCTCTGCTTGGGCTGCCTCTGGACAATTCTGGAAATCCTGAACTCCACAGAGTAGTTGTGGTGGCATGTGTGTCTGCCACCTTCCAGCATGGCCAAAGCACGCGAAGGCCTGCATAAGGCAGCCTACAGCTGTCTTGTACTGCCAGCTCTGGAGGAATTCTCCCCTCCCCCACTCTGGCTGGCTGCAAAGCATTTATGGCCCCCCGTCTGACAATGCAGCAGTGTATGGAGGCCATAATGGAGGGGGAAATTCTTTCCAAAGAGATTAATCACATGCATAAAAGTTACTCATGAGAGTAAGTCTTTACAAGATAAGGGCCCTCTTGTGTAAATCAGCACCACTCCCAGTGATAGGTCTGTCTTCAGATTTTCGGTAGGAAGCTGAAGCCACAAACGGATTTGTATGTGATAGGGTAAGGCCTTCTCATGAGATTGCCCTCAGCTCTGCCATTTGCTTCCCCTCTTGAGCTCCAGCTTTTTTGCCACCCCAAGCGTCGGAAAAAAAAAAAAAAAAAAAGAACCCGATTGAGCTGCCACTGATGTGCCGCCAAGGAGCAAGACAGTGAGTGAAGGACCAGCCACCGAATTGCCGCCGATCTGGAGCAGGCCGATTGAGCTGCCACCAAAGTGCCGCCGCCGCCGCTCCGGACCTGCCGCCCCAACAATGGACGCACTTCCACCCCTTTCCATTGGCCACCCCAGGCACCCGTTTCCTTCGCTGGTGCCTAGAGCCAGCCCTGCTGACAAAGCCAGATTTTGTTGAACTTCTGGGCGGGTTGTGAGGCCTGTCTATTCTCCCAGGCTTTTCTGAGGGTATGGGCTGAATAGAAAGAGCTCTAGTGGACTGGGGAATATTTTTCACTATATGTTAATTCAGATTAACTCCCTGTGGTGATTTTGGGAGTCCCTCTGTACAATATATGAATTCTGTGTGAGATTATTAATTCTATATCTGTTTACCAAGCTGCAAATTCCATTTTGAATTTGCAGCCTTTTGCCTTCTCTGTGGTCTCTTGGCATCCATATTGGGCTGAGAATCCAATGACTGGTGGCAAAAGAATACCAAAAGAGAGTTGTTGACTTAAAATGCTCAGCCATTGAAATGGAATAGCTCTGAACAATAGGCTGGCTCCCAACTAGTAGAACTAGTTTAGCTGGGGAGAGGTCACCTTGGCAATGAAGTCACCCAGCAGGGGTTTGTGCCCATGTGGACAGCTGGCAATGATGTCACCTGCCAGAGGGAGCTAAAAGTTATAGAGAGACAGGAGCTGATCTTTCTTTTTGTCTATTTTGTCTCCAGTTCACCAGGAAGGAGAAGCTACCCAGCATGTAGGAGCCTGTGTAACCCACGCACCTCCTGGGTGTGGTGTTCCGTCCCATCTAGTGGCACCGAGACCACTTAGCAAGAGAGAGCCAACTGGCTTTTAGCTCATGCTGTAGAGGCTTATGCACTAAGCTCCAGAGGTTCCTAGTTCGATCCCGCCCGCCGACAACTGGGGTCTGTCGGCGTTACAAGTGGGAGATTATCCAGGATTTCGACTGGGAAGTCTCTGAAACTCAGGCTGCGCTTCCTCAGCTAGGGGAAGTATGTAACCCGCACACCTCCTGAATGTGGTGTTGTGTCCCATCTAGTGGCACCGAGACCACTTAGAGAGATAAAATGAGTCTGCTCTCCAGCCCTAGCTAACAGCCAGTTGGCTTTTAGTTCATGGTGTAGAGGCTCATGCACTAACCTCCAGAGGTCCCTGGTTCGAGCCTGTCCACCGACGACTGGGGTCTGTTGGCGTTACACCTGCATCAGGCAGGGGGTCCTGCCTGCTTTCCTGAGCCCAGATGGCCCCTGCAACTCCTAGGATAAAGAGTCAGACGGGTCAAGGGCAAAGAAAGCAAGCTGACCTAGGGGGAAGAAGGCTTCATGGTCTATCCCACAAGCCATGCACTGAAGCAGCAGGTCTCTGAACACCCCAAGGGACGCTGACCCTGGCCCAAAAAATGCATTGGAGTGGTGAGGAAACTGAGAAAGGGAAATGCAAGTAGGGTATGTTGATTTCTGTGATCTGTACTCTCTCTTGTGCTTTATATGATAGAGAGTATATGGGAGAAATTGTACTAGACTCTGGGCAAAATGTCTCTCTGTGTTAGGGTGACCAGACAGCAAGTGTGAAAAATCGGGACAAGGGATGGGGGGGTAATAGGAGTCTATATAAGAAAAAGACCCCAAAATCGGGACTGTCTCTATAAAATCGGGACATCTGGTCATCCTACTCTGTGTTAAATACTTCACAACTAATGCATGACTTCAGAGAGATCAACTGTAACCAGAAGCTTCACACTTTTGGGGTGCAATTCTGGGAGAGGGTATGTTTAAGTAACTGTGTTATCCGGGAGTCAAGGGGCAGGTAGGCTGAAGAGCTCCATTGCCATGAAGAGGTATCAGAATGAGGGTTGGTGTCTAGGAAATGTGCCAGAGAGGTCAAGGGCAGGACCAGTGCTGCAGCCTGCTGAAACCTAGGGGAGCTTAAATCACATGGGTGACCCAGTGACCTAAAGGCTTGGATTCTCCTCACAGCAGTTTGGTGGGTGACCAGAAGGGGACATCTGATCAGATCTGTGACAATCCCCTCACCATATAGTCTGTCTGTTCCCATGGGTGCTAGAGGTGACAAGGGGGCACCTCCCTACCTCTGGTTGCTCCATCTTCTATTCTACTCCTTGTTCCCTCTAGGAACAGCAGTCTTATAGGTCCCTTCCCAAAAGGATTTTGGGCCCACATGGTCAGTACACTCAGAACTCCCTTTTACCACGGCCTGTCCTCTCCCCTGGGACAGTGTGTCTCTCCAGCCAGAACTCTTTGCCCCCTGATGCTGCTCTGCTGTAATCTAGGATCTCTTCATATCCTATGCAAGGGGCTAGCTCTAGAAGACACATAACCTGTAAGAGAATCTGTGCCTCACAGGCAGATCTGTCTAGCCTCAGTAGCTAGGGAGACACAAGAGAGTTTGGAATGCTTTTTTTCAGTTCAAGAAACGCAGCAGAGAATGTACCATAGGGATGTAGGTTTCAGAGGGGTAGCCGTGTTAGTCTGTATCCGCAAAAACAACGAAGAGTCCTTGTGGAACCTTAGAGACTAACAAATTTATTTGAGCATAAGCTTTCATGGGTTAGAACCCACTTCATCAGATGCATGGAGTGGAAAATACAAGAGCAGGTATAAATACATGAAAAGATGTGAGTTGCCTTACCAAGTGTCAGGTCAGTCTAATGAGACAATTCAATTGACAGCAGGATACCAAGGGGTATCCCAGCAAGCGCTGAGCTGACTCCGTCTTGAATACATCAGACTTTTCTTTTCTGAACCCTGGTGGGCATTAGTGCAGCTGCACTGTGGTAACAATGGTGGAAGTTCCTGCACAAGGTGCAATCAATTGTTTTCAACACCATCTTGCGCAGACCTACTTTGAGCAGGGTTAGATGCTTCCACTGGTAGAGCTGAACCAGTGATAGGAATGGTGGGAAATTACAAATAAATCTTATTGCAGACAAAGTAGGCCAGATTCTCCAGTCCACTACAGTCCTCTAAGGCTGCTCTGACTTGTGCTGGGGGGAAAACTGGCCCTTCATAGTCCCAAAGTAGGAAACCACAAAGACATTGAAGCCATCCCCAAGCACATCCTAGGCTAGACCTGAGAATGACCATGATCCAGAGCAGCACTGACCAGACACCACAGAGACGTGTTCGTGAGAGAGACCTGCAGCAACCTTATGTTCAGGAAAGAGGCTTGAACTCCCCTCCGAAGTGCTCATGGAAGCTATTTTCATCCTCAGCTGCTACAGCTTTGTTCCTGGGATGGTGGCTGCACTGAATGGTTTACACAGACCTGAGAATCAATCAAAAGTAAATGAAACAGAAGAAACTCAGCAATCATCCTATTAGGTTGCTGGAGCCAGAGAAATGCTTCTATGAAGAGCAGGGACAAGCAGGGTTAAAGGGAATGGTCTGCTTTAAAAAAAAGACTTTCCATCTGAAGTTAATTGGAGGAAGAAGCTTCTGCTAATTATTCTTTTTGTAAAAGAAGAGGAAATCTATGCAATATTTGATCTATTCGTTTTCCTTCTCTTTGTGGAAAAAATGAAAGAAACCATTTAAATCTTTAGTTTGCTGTAGAAAATACCATCTGATTTGCTTTTCTCTCCCCCGTCACACCCACACAAGACTGATTTTTTGCTCTCAATTGTTGTCTGCTGTAGCAGCAGTGGAACAGTCTTTGTTTTTCTTCACTTCACTGCTCCTCACCGGAGGACTTTGCTGGCTATAGCAACCTATTCAGCTGGTTGCTGGGTATCTTCAGTCTGAATGGGAGCTGCTGCCACAATTTGGTTACTTCCAAGCCTGCACAAATCAGCGCCTGGAAAGCTGGACCTGGGAACCAATCTGAAAACAGGGAAAAGCGGAATGCTAGGTGGGCTGCAGTTCTATGCTAATCCATATCACACACACACACACCTGCCCCACAACCAAGCTACATAACCTTGTGGTTGAGGCTCCAAAGGGATTTACACTGGAGAGTTTAAATATTTCATCTAAATCATTAGACCAAAAAAGCAAAATTAAAGCTGATCTTTTATGAAGGAGAAGGAGAGCTTTAGCTAGTGTATGTTAACTGCACAGAGTTTTGATGAGACACACCAAAAGAAAAATAAATGTTTAGAATTTTAATTTGGAAAGAACCTCGGGATGTGTCAATAAACAATGTTTTATCATCATCCTTGAAGAGCTGTAAAATCTGATGTCCATACAACACTCTCTCCTAGACAGGTAGAATGCTGGATTGAATTACTGTGGTCATGTAGGGTGCACTGACTTGACCCTGATACCAGACACTTGCTTGCTCCAGGTTCTCCCCAGCACAGCCTTAGTTAGGTGTGGCCATGTAATACAATGACCTTTACTCTTAGAGCCTGGGCAATCATTTTTTTCCTGAGATGAATTCTAACTCATACGCAGTGAATGAAAATGCAGCTGCCTTCCTCCCCTCATCAAACAAGCAAAGCAAAGTGGTAAAAATGCAGAATGTAATATTTTGATCATGGTTTGTATTTTGATTATGGAGCTCACCCTCCATCCTGCCTGTGACAGGAACGTATCCCTCTGCTGGCACTAAGCTCGGTGCAGCAATCAAGAGGAGGTGACTTGCAGCGCCACAGTTCATGATATGCTGGGGCCAACTCAGCCCACTCCCACAGCTGGGCTTGTGCCCTGGCTGCCATTGTCCCTCTGAGCCTTGCATGGTCAAGGAATAGTAAAGCCATAGGGATGTTCTGGCCACACCTCCTGATGCCCCTTAAACACACACCTAATTCACCTTGAATGTCGCTGCATCAGGGATGCAAGGTGGGTGAGGTAATATCTTTTATTGGACCGTCTTCTTTTGCTGTGGGTTCCTCGGCATCAGGGACTTTTTCAGAGGCAATGCAGAGTTGTCTTTGTATCTGGTTGGGGGGCCTCCTGTTCAGTGGGCCTTACATCTGCCAGTGCAAAGGGCTGCAGGGAAGCCCATTAAGAGGCCAGCACATCTGCATTCTAAGCTCCCACTCTGCTTATTGCTCTCTGCTGGAGGGAATATCAAAATCAGCAGGAAAACGATAGGCCTGGGCAGCTGAGATATTCGTACAACAAAAATAAAGGGCCAGAGTCTGGCCAGCACCTGTGTGGGTGCAAAAGTGGGGTGAGTGCAAGGAGCTCCCTATTGTGCAAGAAACGGCAAGAATTCACCCCATCAAGATATGGTGGAGCTGGAGCTCCCATTCAGCCAAAAATCCTCTTATGGGCCCCAGCCACAGCACAACCATTCCTATTCCCTCTCCAGAGTGCCTCTTGCCCAGAGAATGCATTTCATGAAATAAAGATGGGGAGTTACAGAGAGGAGTTCTATCCAGAGGTGCTGACTCCATGGGTGCTCTGGGGCTGGAGCACCCACAGAAAAAAAATAGTGGGTGCTCAGCAACCACCAGCCAGAGCTGTTTGGCAGCTTGGGGAGGGGTTTGGGGGAGGGCAGAGAGCAGCAAAGGGCGGGCAGGCAGGGGCCTCAGGGAGGGGGCGGATTGGGGGCAGAAAGAGGCAGAGTGAGGGGGGTTCTTGGGGATGGGGGCAGAGCAGGGGCAGGAAGAGGCGGAGCAAGGGTGGG